>NC_063045.1:20936655-20971655 GCF_018812025.1 Megalobrama amblycephala | reverse complement strand
TATATACATATACACACACACACACACACACACACACACACACACACACACACACACATATATATATATATATATATATATATATATATATATATATATATATATATATTAGTACACTATATTTCATTTATGTAAGTGAGGATAGCAACATAAAGTAAACTGTAACATATTATACCCCAAAATTCTTCATACTGTGGACTACCAGTAAAATTGATAAAAAAAAATTATTCAGACACTTTGACCTGACCATGTTTTGCTTAAGTGTTATCATTGACAAAATTAAGATAATTTTTTTCTGATACAGTTTAACTCTGAGATCTTGTCATATTTTATTACAATTTTTTTTAAACTGTAATAAACTGTAATAAATTTTGGTTTTGGTTGGTGTGTGTGTGTGTGTGTGTGTGTGTGTGTGTGTGTGTGTGTGTGTGTGTGTGTGTGTATATATATATATATTTGAGGTTTTTAAGTTTTTTTTTAAGTTTTCAGTAATTCGCAAACAAAAAAGCGAAGGAATCTGGGTGTACAATATGAAGATATCACTTTGAAGCAAGAGAAAAAAAGAAAATGGAGTGAAAAGTTCAACAGTGTCCAATCTTTATTTTATTGTCCTCAAAAATGACAGTGGACATAACAAAAGTCAACATCCAACCAGTGGCTGCGGCTAATAAATAGTATCTTAATTTAAATTAAACTTTATAACATTACAAGTAATGCCTACGGTTTCTGTGTGTGGCACACATGCTACAACTGTACTTGTTATTATTATTATTATTATTATTATTATTTTAACTTAACCTCTCTAGTAGGTCATTTCTTTCTTTGATGTTATACATCTGTGTGGCAATTAGGCACTGATGTTGAAATAGGATATGCCAAGATCCTCTCACAAAAGTGTCTCTCACAAAAGTTTTTTGTTACTAAAGTCATTATAGGACATGGCAAAGCAGTTCTGGAAGTGCCAGGAAAAGACAATAGTGTTGTCCCCACACTTGTAGCTTCGGAAACCACCGGAAGGGCTTGAAGGAGCTGCGTCCTTATCTACACAGGAAGCACCCTCAGTAAAGAAGCACTCATGGCACTTCAGTAACATGTCGGACTTGTGTTTCTTGTCATTTGCTTTGATATCATCAGCATGTTCCCAACCATTGCTCCTTTTTGTCTCCTGCTAGTTTCAGAAGTTCCACACGGTGGGGGCGCAAGCTTTGGGGTTCTGGTCCTGCGCACAAACCAGACCGTTCCAGTTTTAGCATTGGTGTGATATATCCATATAGTCATCCTCGAGGATCATCTGCAGCAAGGGACTCGAGGAGGGTCTTGTACATCTCAGATCGTAGAAATCTGGGGTAAGAGTCACGTTCCATCAGACCGTAAACGATCTTCTGAGCCTCGTCGAAACACTGTGTCGTCGGACTCCTCACGTTCCTCTTGATTTCCTCCCGTGTTTGATAGTCAATGTTAATCTGCGATGCAAATGAGAGGCATTTACGCTATGCCAACTCTGGAAGCAACCGATTATGAGATGTACTTTGCAAATAATGAGAAATTGCAATGGAAATATGCAAAATTAAGTCGTAAATGCGAGAAATAATGTATCACGATTAGTATAAAACAACATTACCGCATTACAATCATTAAGGCATTCAGAAGCCATGGTTTATACTGTGTAAGGGCCAGTATCAGATAACATTACTAATTTCTTTGTTTATTTCACATTCAAGCATTGTTCCTTATATTTGTTTTACATCTGGTGTTGGGATCCTCTGTTGGGGGATTATAATATAATATAATATAATATAATACAATATATTATAATATAATATAATATATTGGATTTATATGTATTACTATATATATATATATAAATAAAATAGTTGCAATGAACTATATATATATATTAGATATATATATAGATATATAGATTATATCTATATATCTATGTATATATATTAGATAGATAGATATAGATATATATATTACATTATATTATATTGCTTCTGTCTATACATATGGTTAGATAAATATGTTTGAGCGTAAGTTAAGTACAGAAGGTATAAAATTCTTTTCTTTTTTTTTTTTTGAGAAAAGACAGAGCAGCTCTGCAGCACATCAAAAACTATAATTCAACTAAAAGCATATTGCAACACTACAGGCACTTCTAGTATAGACATTATTATGTAGAGATTTACTAGCGTATAGCGTCAGGGTGTTGTATGGTGTGTCCTCTACCTCTTTCGGAGATTCTGCTTCGACGAATTGCTCGAAGATTTTCCTCGCCTTCGAGCTCATCTTATAGGACGACGTTATCTTCTTGTAGTCCTCACACGTCAACCAGAATTCGATGTTTTCATCGCTGAATTCTGATTTCAGAAAGGTGCGGAATGTGGCCAGGCCATCTGGAGGGAAGCAGATGAGGGTTCGCGTCAAAACAAAAGGCGCGAATGGAAACCAGCACCTCTTTAATTTACTAATGTTTTAGTTTACTCTCGCCTCAGCAAACCAATGCCAAAAATAGCTTTGAAAAAAAAGAAAAGACTTACATTTGGAACCGAGAAGCCGCTCCAAAGACTGGGACCATTGTTGGGTGTCTTCTAAACTTAGCCTGCTGAGATCAGACGGGTTTGATTAGTTGACCATAACTGGATTAGAAGCAATAACTCTTGTTTGAACTATTTTGGACCCGGTGTCCTTATATGAGTGTCACTTTTTCCTTACCTCTCCGGAGCAGAGGAACTGGTGAACATACACTTTAGTCGGCACATGAGGTTCTTTCCTCTATGGAGAGAAAGTCAGCTTTGTTGTCGTCATTTCATGCTTCACACATCCAAACCTATGCTAAAGCATGCTGGGACCCATAATAGATTCCCTTTTGCTGATAGTTGAGTAAAAATGCCTGCACTTACAAGGTCTTGTTTCTCCTCAAGTCGTCTTTATCCATGTTGAAATCCGTTGGGAGAGGTTGTGGGATTAGGCCAGGCATGGTAGAGTGAGGGCTTATTGCCCAGAAATCCACAGCACGGTCCTGCTAGTGATCATGCTGCACTTGGTGCTCTACAGGTTTCCCTTCTGCGTATCCGGCTCTGCTTTTTATGCCCTGCGACGGTTGCTAAGGGTTCGTTTCACCAACAGGGACTCGGCGAACCACAGCAAAGAGGAAGCCCCATCGAACCCTCCCCCTTCACCCAGTCAGCTTCTCGTGTGCGAAAGGCATAGCCTGTTTCTTCATATTTTTAGACATGTAAATATACATGTACCTTCTGAAATAACAGATAAGCAAATTACAAATTTGCATGTTTTGGCTTTTTCAGTAATCTACGGACGTAACAGGGCCAAGTTGTAATGGCAGACAAATGAAAATAAGAGTCAAATGAGATGGTTAGGCTGCTTCGTCTTTCTTTGTTTTGCTTTTTATCAGCATCGAAGAAGGAATCCTTCTCCAAACATAGATAATGAGTAACTACCTTCACCTGCACTAAAAGAAAAGTTCAGATTAGAACCAAAAAGTGTTTTACAGAATGGAGAACTGATGTTGACGTTCTTCAAGATCTTTGGTTCTCTAGTGCTTTGGAAAACCATCTATGTGAACCCAGAAACCAACATGCTGATCTAAAGACGAAACATTAAGAACCTTTAGAAACTCTGAGGCAACATATGGCCAGAAATTTTTCTTGTTAGGAAAACTTCTTTGCTGAACTAACTAAACAAAATACTGTTACTTTTTAATGGAAACCATTTAACAAAACTGTTTTGCAGAAATATGAAGTGAAAAAAGCATATATCATAGACCCGTGTAGATCTATGACTGTGACTGTGTGTGATCAATACATCTCTGAAAGTATCAGATCATTCAGGTTGTATAATGTCATGTGGTACAACTCTACAGAAATGTAATGTTATTTATTAATAAAAAGTCATATGGTGTAACCAACATGCAGGAATCTGTAGGGAAAAAGAATATGATATTATAAACCCCGGCGGACAAAATGTTTTTATGACGTGATTAGTTCAGGTTGTAAAATGTCATGTGGTGCAACTCCACAAAAAAAAAAAGAGAAACATAATATTTATAAATTAACAATTTATGATATTTGTTAAAAATAAAAAAAAATCTTATAAACAAAAAAAAAAAAATTCAAATTTTTTTCTTAGTATATTTTAAAAAATTTTGTTTGACAGATCAAACTCATATGGTGCAACCAACATGCCAGTAAAAAACGTATTTTATGATAGACTCCTGTAGACCCTCATGACAAAGAAATTTTCAGATAATTTGACCTTTTTGGTATTAGGTTGTAAAATGTCATGTGGTGTAACTCCACAAAATATATCATGATATTTATGAATGAATTGATATTTGTAAAAAATAAACTGAACTTTTTTGGAAATTGTTGTGTACACTCACATGTACACTCACATGTTTTCAAGGGGTGTGCAAAATATGTACTTGATGGTTACACTGCATGACATTTTTAGTGATAACATTGAAACTTTTCTTGAAAAGGGTATAAAAGTTTTTCCGGGCCATATGAAACTAACACAAATACAAAAAAGTACATTCATAAAAACTAGATTTTTAAAAGATATCCTTTATCATGGTCACTCGTATGTCATGAACCCTTTCAATGGGCCATTTTCAAGTGTATTAATCCATAGTAAGTGACTTTGCTACGTTTTTTTCTCCATAAGTTTATCTAAAAATGGATATAGTTAGTCAAGTGTTCACATTAGACTCCAGCATGTGTAGACATCCTCGAAGTCACCTGACTGGCGCAATATCTCACAGCTCCACATATACTGTAACACTGTCAGTTTCTCCATTGTGCGCAATTGAGCAATCTTTGTGCCCCGGGCAATGTCAGAACATTACTCATTTCCTTTCGGTTGCCATGGTGACTGTGTTTTGGCAGCAGATGATGGTTAGATTGTGTGAGAGATTGGTCAGGGTGTCATCCACAGGCTGAAAACTTACAGATTGGTGAAACGGTTTGTCAATAATTGGTGCATCAGCTGGATAGTTTCATGAGGAGAGCTTTCATTTAACGTTTACCCGTATAAAATAATTTCCCCGTGGCAGTGTTACAACATGATTTCACATCAGTCTCATTTCTGAGTGACAACATACATGTTGCGCTGAGATGAGCAATGAATGTATGGGGAAAAAAATCAAATAACGAATTAGTTGTACATCATATAAGCAGCAGCAAATAGTGTCCAAAACAATCAATTTATGTACTCTTTCAAGCATGTAGAAAAGAAAACGGAAAAATAACCGTTAGCATCATTTTCGTCTGTTTTAGTACTTAAAATGATGACATCATAATTTTTTCATGAAGTGAGCTTAGTTTTTAAGTACCGGCAATGCAATATCGCTTACTTTTTTATTATTATATGTTTTGTCACGTTTGCCAGTAGGAGACGATCTTAAAATGTCAGCCCTGTTACTTTTCTGGTTTATATTTTGATTTATATGAATGTGTAAAGTACAATGATTAAGTGAATGTTTAGAAGTAAATAAGACATTTTCAGTTGTTTCTCCTAGACAGCCGTGAGATTAAATCTAAGCTAATGCTTCTCAAATTTTTCTTCTGAGAAAGTCAATGACTGAACTTACTTTTACATTATATAAAATATATATAATATAAATAATTATCATTCATTTTTGAACTGTATATCAGTTGTTATTGTTGTTATTGTCGTTTCGTTTTCTCCACAGCCGTTTCTGAGAACTCTAATATAACTCCATCCTGAGCTTTGAGCAATAATTGAGCAATAACATGTTTTTCTGGTTGTATTTATATCATCAGCATCACATTTTAATGACCAAGTGAATCAAATAATGTGCATTCACTAATACTTTTATACTAAAAAGCATTTTAATCCAATAAACGTTTTTTTTTTTTTTTTTCAATTTGACGGGGACGGATATTTCTTAAAACAGTGGTGTCTTTATTGCTTTCCCCAAGAAAGGGCATACACTGAGGATGATCTACCATGCATCACATGGCCGTTGACATTCACTGTTTTGGTTTATTCTTCGCAGCTCAAAATTGCCTTTTTAAGTCTTGAATCTCAGGATGTAAGTCATTGTCAAAGTGGGGTCAAGCAGTGACATAGATTATTATTGCACTTTATGGCAATGTCTCTTGCTTAAGGCCCGTCTCTGCATCAGTTCGCTCGGGGTCAGACATGTCACCAAAACACAACTCTTCACAGACTATGGAAAACGTTGGTTTTCTGCTCATAATTAGTCAGAGTCCAGACGCTCTAAATATAGCTAATCTGCTGTTTACAGTATGTTTGTGTGTTCTAATCATAAAGATTTAATGATGTTCTCTCATTCTTTGGACAGATGATAATATTGAATGCCTAAAAAATATCTTCAAAAAGTTATATCTTATGTAATATAAAAACTATAAAATGGCTACCAATTCTGTGCACTGAATATTTTATCTCAGTGTCTACAATTTTTTAATATATTCATTGTTCTCAGAAAAAATACATATAAATCCATATATTTGATAATACATTATAATAGTAACAGGGTAGAAGCATAACCTACACTCAAAACAATGAACTTTCACTGTTGTTAGTTTCACTCAAACCACCCTTGTTCACATTACTTAAAAAACTCATGTAACTACATGAATGTAATTTAACTGCGTTGTTTCTACTAAAATTGAGCATTGTCAGCTTTACTCAGTAAGTGTTTGTTCAGTCAACTTAACATTGCTGTGTGAAACGCACACATTATTGTTGACATAACTAACTGTGCAGTGGATCCCTAGTTCCCAGCATGCTTTGCAAGGGACTGCATTAGGAGAGTAAATTTAGGGATTAAAGTGTTATTTTATGTGTTTTTCAGTAAAGGGAAAGATGTTGTTAGTTTATGTTAGTGTTTAATGTTCAGTTATGTTGGACATTTAGAGTAGTTTCTGTAATGTTTTTTAAAATTTTGTGGTTACCATCATGCAGAAGAGTGTCGCCTGTGTTTAGGCTGTGCGCACTCATATACTCATGCTTATGAAATTCCTGCTCTCAATTCAATTGAGTTTGTTCAATTAGTTATTTTTTGAGTGCATTTTGGGGTGATGGGCTGCATTCTGATATGTTGTATCCTTTTTAATTAAATGATTATTCAAAAAAAAATAAAAATAAATAATGTGTTCACCTTACGTAATCAACATAACATTATTAAGTAAACTGCACATATAAATATTATGTGACAGTGACATTCAAATGATTTGTATTTACTCAAAGAAATTTTGTCAGCTTTACTTGAATTTCTTTTGTTCATTCAACTAAATAGTTTTTTGTACAAATTACTCAATATTGTTGTGTGGAACCACTTGACACTTATTTTTTAAGTAAATCCAACAATTAATTTTTTTGAGTGTAGTCAACTAATAGTAGAGTCAACCCTGTTACCTTGAAATTGTCACTGTTTTAGTAATGAATTTTTGTATATTTCTTTGTTCCTTAATATTTGAGGAAATAACGACATTAAAATGTATTTCTAATAAGCACCTTTAATTTCATGGCCTTGGATACTTTGCTTGTAATGTCGAATTAAACTGTAAAAGAGTAACCCTGAGTAACCCTGTTACTCAAGATATTTTCGTATTATCATGTTTTATAGGAATGTGTAAAGCATAAAGTGATGTTTTGCTGTAACTGGTCCCATGTGGTCTCTTAAATAATATGAGGTCATAAAATGCTGTTTAAAGTGTTTTGAAAAGAAGACACCACAAAATACAAACAAATATTTGGTCTCAACTAACTGCGTTTATCTTGATGTCACACTACAATTTATCAACATGTTTGCCTGGCTCACAAGACCAACTTTTATAGAAAAGGCACCCATTTCCTAGAACAGAACAGCCCATCTCTCAAATAACAGAGGAAACCATGTAATATACCTTCATTCTAGATCATTTCCGGTGTGACACTTTTATTTTTTCCTCATTCATCTTATCACTCAAAACCAATGAAGTTGAGCGCACCACATACACTTTCTGTTCTCCTCAGTCATTTCCTCTAAACCACGTGCATATGTCCTCTTTCTGTGTGCTGGTTCATTAAGAAACCTTTTTCCAGTGAAGTTGTCACTGGTACAGTATAGGTCTACATTGGTTTCCTGACTGTGTTCCTCAGGTTCTGATATGCCTCAGATTTGAGGAACCGTGGGCAGGAGTCTTTCTCCATCAGTCTGTATATATGCATCTCAGCTTCATCAAAACAAGTGACGTCAGGCTTCACCAAGGATCTCTTGATCTTCTCACGAGTGTCATGGTCGATGTTGACCTGTGAAAATTTAACATTTAAATCTATGAAAGATGAATTCAAGGATATTTATATAGTGACAATTTAACTCATTTAAATCGTGTTTAAAGCAAACATAGCAGATGCAAAAATTCTTGACTCGTTATTAATGCATTTTAAAATATGTGTCATTTAAATTCATATGTGACATATATTTTATAAGAAATCTGGTGCCTTAATAATGTACTGTAACTGTTTGGAAAGGCCCTACTCTTTTTAATGCTTTAATAAATGCACATGCTGACCTCTTTTTGAGCCATGGGATGGAGAAACTCTTTGTAGATATCTGCTGCCTTGTTAGAGAGTCTGCCAGATGAAGTCATTTCGCTTATATTCCCTGCAGGCAAGCCAAAAATCAATGTTCTCCGCACTAAACTCAGACTGGAGAAATGAACGAAAGGCAGCCAGGTAGTCTGTTTGGAGAAGAATGTTCAAAATAATGTGAAATAATATACAAAAAGGGGGGTTCACAGTGATGCCATAGAAGAACCATTTTGGGTTCCCTAAAAAAAGGGTCTGTTCACACTTGTACGGAAGAAGATTAGGGCCAAGCAATAATAAAAAAAATAAAACCATCTCAAGATTAAAGTTTTTAAATTTCGAGAAAAAACTCATTAAATTTCAAGAAAAAAGTCGAAATAAAATGCTGAGAATAAACTTGTTAAATTACGAGAAAAAACTCGTTAAATTTCGAGAAAAAAGTCGAAAAAATGTTGAGAATAAACTTGTTAAATTATGAGAAAAAACTCGTTAAATTTCGAGAAAAAAGTCGAAATAAAATTTTGAGAATAAACTCGTTAAATTACAAGGAAAAACTCGTTAAATTTCGAGAAAAAGGTTGAGATAAAATGTTGAGAATAAACTCATTAAATTACGAGAAAAAACTCATTACATTTCGAGAAAAAAGTCGAGATAAAATGTTGAGAATAAAGTCATTAAATTATGAGAAAAAACTCATTAAATTACGAGAACAAATTTGTTAAATTACGAATTTGTTCTCATAATTTAACGACTTTTTTCTCGTAATTTAACGACTTTTTTCTCATAATTTAATGAGTTTATTCTCTACATTTTATCTCGATTTTTTTCTCGAAATTTAACGACATTTTTCTCATAATTAAACTAATTTGTTCTCATAATCTCACGACTTTTTTCTCGTAATTTAATTACTTTATTCTCAACATTTTATCTCGACTTTTTTCTCGAAATTTAACGACATTTTTCTCATAATTAAACGAATTTGTTCTCGAAATTGAACGAGTTTTTTCTTGTAATTTAATTACTTTATTCTCAACATTTTATATCGACTTTTTTCTCGAAATTTAACGTGTTTTTTCTCGTAATTTAACGAGTTTATTCTCAACATTTTATCTCAACTTTTTTCTTGAAATTTAACGAGTTTTTTCTCGTAATTTAATGAGTTTATTCTCAACATTTTATTTCGACTTTTTTCTCTAAATTTAACAACTTTAATCTCGATGGTTTTATTTTTTTTATTATTGCTCAGCCCTAATCCTCTTCTGTACACTTGGCAGGTTTTTTTTGGAATAAACACAAATTGCTCTGTTGGGTACACTTGTAGTTCGGTTCTCTTGGTTCTTTTGGTCCAGACCAAAAGAAAAAAAAAATTATACATTTAGTCCTGGTTTGCTTTCGCGTCAAAGACTATAGAATAATACAAGACGTGTATGCATGTCACTCGTATTGTTTTGAATGGGAGAAAGTGTAATGCGCAATATGGCGGAATAAGTCCCACCTTTTAAATAAGAGCCAATCGCCGACTGGTAAAGTCATCGCGTCACTTCAGCGGCCGTTAGAATCACCGGTTTCTATAGAAACAGTCTCCAAAGAGACGCGCATTTAGGTCTGCGCATGCGCATTAGCTTGATCCAGCCTGAAAAATACAGTTTTTTTGTCATGATTCGAGCGTTTAGAAACTAAATTTATGAGCCGGTTGTTGTTAGATTTCATTGGTGATTTCAAATATGAAATTTAATCGTAAGGTTGGCAAACAGTTTTGGAGAATTTGATGTTTCCCCATTCAAAGAGATTGCATGATGCCCAGGATGCCCGAGAGGCGTTTCAAAGATGGCCGCCTGAAGAGAAATTGACTTGTCTTAAAGGGACTTTGTTCGCGTTCACACTGTCATTTTTAACACAGAACCTAAAGATCCAAAAAAAAAACAACAATAAAAAAATGTGTATATTTTTGTACCAATTCTGTGCACTGAGTATTTTATCTCAGTGTCTACAATTTGTTAATATAGTAATTGTTTTCAGAAAAAATACATATAAATCCATATATTTGATACTACATTATAATGGTAACATGGTAGAAGCATAACCCAGTCAACTAATAGTAGTAAAGTCAACCCTGTTACCTTGAAAATGTCACTGTTTTAGTAATGAATTACTAAAACAAAAAATAAAAACAATGATGCATTCACACTGTCATTTGTAACACAGAACCTAAAGATCCAAAAAAAAAAAAAACTATAAAAAAATGTGTATATTTTATTTTTTTTTGCATCCCCATCCCCCCATCTCAGGTGTCTAGGTCCACTTATTCAGGGTTCGGACGGCAGCATTCACACTTATTCAAATGAACCGCACTAACAGAGCAATCACACCAGAGTTCATTTTAATCAAACCAAACCTGCCAAGTGTGAACACACCCTTAGTGTGGTTCATTTGAATAAGTGTGAATGCTGCCGTCTGAACCTTGGTGCGCACCAAACAAGCAGACTGAGGCCGGCCACTGAAAAGGTGGACCAAAGACATCTACACTAATCAAAAACAGGAAGTGATGTCACAAGTTATGACCCTAAAAAGGACAGCTTGTAACCAGGCCGCTTTGGGCCACCATTCACTTTCCTACTTCACCATAGTAGGAAAAAAAAGTATTATGGAAGTCAATGGTGGCCCAAAGCGGCCTAGTTACAAACTTTCTTCAAAATATCTTCCTTTGTTTTCAGCAGAACAAAGAAATTTATACAGGTTTGGAACAACCTGAGGGTGAGTAAATGATGACAGAATTTTAATTTTTGGGCGAACTATCCCTTTACAGTTCAGTACAGGCATCGGAACTGCATCTCCTTGCAGCAGATCTTTGTTTGTGTGTTTGTTGTGTTTGACTCCTTTACATTTTATAAGCTCTTCACGAGTTCTGGTATAATACCATCATATGTGCACACATACATCAAGTGCATTTTGTTCAGAACACAGCATTGTTTTGGGTGTTCTGTAAGTTTCATCAAAAAATATACATCATAAAAGCAGTTGTTGTTTTTGTTTCTTTAGGTTCAGCTTTAAAAATGACTGTGTGAATATTAAGCACAGGACTAAATGTATGAATTTCCTTTTTGGTCTGGACCAAAAGACCCAAGAGAAGCAAACCACACCCCAAAGAACATTTTTCCACTATAAAGAACCTGTAATGCAAAGGTTCAATGGTTGGTAAAGGTTCTTCATTGAACCATCAATGCCAATAAAGACCCTAAATATTTAAGAGTGTGTATATATTGAATAGTGGTTGAACTAACCTCTATTTTCTAGCAGATCAGCTAGCTTTGGCCCATGTGTCAAATGGTCCTGTCTTAAAAAGATGAAGAAATTAGTGCCTGAAATAATTTCTGCCATCCATAGTGAAACACTTTTAAATACTTTTGACAATTTTAAATTTAAATGACCTATGGTGTGACATGCAATACTTTTTTTTTTTTTTTACCCATCTTTTTAAAATTATCTTATTAAGACTACATGGACATTTGTACTATTTGAACTGTTATTTGTGTTAAAAATTGACTTCTTATGCATCAAATACCCATAAACAAATGATCTCAGTTTTAATTATGCTATATGCTACACATACAACAAAAGGCTATGGCTTATAAACTTACTGATAATGAGAGACTTCAGTCTTTTTCTGAATCAGAACACATCTGATATTGTTTTTCTGCTTTTTTCTGCTCAACAGAACGTCCAGTCTATGGAATGAAAAATTACTGTAATATATATATATATATATATATATATATATATATATATATATATATATATATATATATATATCCATGTTCAAGCATATCAGCCGATTGAGAAGTTCATATGTAGGCTATGCGAGACAAGTAAAAATATTTACGTTATTGGTTGTTTCTTATTCCGAATGAGGTCCTTGAACTCGTAGATCCGAATCTTCGAGAAAAGCAGTTTAGGCATCGTAAGCCGGTGGCGGGAAATATTTATTCAGAATGATCCGCTATGTTTCATGGTTTTGACAAACTTTTCCCATCTATATACGGTCGCCAGGCAGATAGAGTGGGATGTTTTCATACCTGAACATGTTCACACAAATCTCTGGATTCCATTAACCCTACGAATCTTCCGTGCATGCAATAGTCTATTTTCTTGTTTCTATGACAGCATGAGAATTGAAGATTATAATAACAACATTTAGGCCTTGAATGGGTTGTGTGTTAAAGGGTTAGTTCACCCAAAAATGAAAATAATGTAATTTATTACTCCCCTCATGTCGTTCCACTCCCGTAAGACCTTCGTTCATCTTCGGAACACAAATTAACATATTTTTGTTGAAATCCGATGGCTCAGCGAGGCCTCCATAGCCAGCAATGACATTTCCTCTCTCAAGACCCAGAAAGGTACTAAAAACATATTTAAATCAGTTCATGTGAGTACAGTGGTTCAATATTAATATTATAAAGTGACATGAATATTTTCGGTGCGCCAAAAATAAATAAAAAAATAACGACTTATATAGTAATGGCCGATTTCAAACCTTGCTTCATTAAGCTTCGGAGCGTTATGAATCTTTTGTGTTGAATCATGATTCGGATCACGTGTCAAACCGCCAAACTGCTGAAATCACGTGACTTTGGCACTCCGAACCGCTGATTCATAACGCTCCCAAGCTTCATGAAGCAGAGTTTTGAAATCGGCCATCGCTATATAAGTCGTTATTTTGGTTTTTTTTTTGGCGCACTAAACTCGTCGCTTTATAATATTAATATTGAACAACTGTACTCACATGAACTGATTTAAACATGTTTTTAATGGATCTTGAGAGAGGAAATGTCATTGCTGGCTATATGTAGGCCTCACTGAGCCATCGGATTTCAACAAAAATATCTTAATTTGTGTTCCGAAGATGAACAAAGGTCTTACAGGTGTAGAACGGCATGAGGGTGAGTAATAAATTACATTATTTTCATTTTTGGGTGAACTAACCCTTTAAGGACGTAGTTTCTCTAAAAATTGTTTCTTATATTTTGGGCTTACGTATTTTTTTAACACGCGAATAAAGACGCGAAGTGATTGGAGATTTGAACGGGATCAGGATGATCAAGCCGGGACTCGAACTCTGGTCGCCTAGGGCGCGACAGATCAGCTGTTGTCCGATTTTAGATGAATGAAGTTACTTCTGACTAAAACTTGACAAATATGTAGCATTTCTAGTAGTTAATGTATGAAAATCATCGTTTACTCTAATGTTTCAAATATGTGAACCGGGTCACATCCTGTTAATGTTGTAATAGTTATCTTAAGGTGTTGGCGGATGGACCGTCACCGCAACTCCATAGGCTACCAGTGAACACTTCTCAGAGTTTCAGTCTCACACCATACGTCAATGTTGGGCTCGTTGAGGCGTATCTTCAGTCATGTGGGAGTGGTAAGAATCTGATGACAGTGCTTGGTAGCCTACATGTTTGCTAAGTAGGCCTAAGCTAAACTACAATAGCTACAACATGCACACTTTAAGTCACGCTTTTATCTAGAAAGTTAACCGAACGAATAAATAAATAATAAAAATGGTAAGGTTGGCTGTGTGCATATTTACTAATTATTTGCAACGTGAATATCTCCTCATCTAAAATAATTAAAACAGTAGGCCAAATTGTAAAAAATAATAATTATGACTCATTAAAATAGCCTATCTAATTTATTTGTTTGAGGAAATAGGTCGGCTGGTGCTATATAGGCTAAATATGTTATATTTGCCACATAACTTCTGCTCTATATTGTGTAACCACCAGGTGGCATACATGGCAAAGAAAACACTCTCGAGGTAGGCTACAGAAACATTTTATTTGGTCTTACAGATAAAATTTTGCAAACAGCAAGCAAGGGTGTGTCCATATAATTTTTTGGTGAATGTAAAGCATTGGAATGTGGAAACTGCAGAAAGGAAAACTAATATATTTAAAAAGAAACAAATGATTCGTTGTAAATGGCTGTAAATGAATGCTTACAAGAATATACATTTATGGTCATGCTTAGCTTTTGACATAAAACCAAGTATATGTGTACATAATTCTGAGACCATATTGAAAACCAAGAAATTAATTTTCATTGAAACCTGGAAACAAGAAATTCATTCAACTTTTCACATAAATTGTTGTGCTGAACATCATTTGTAATGAAACTTGTATAAAATTAGAAAAATGCATGATAGAAGCTTTTGATTAGTGAACTCAGACTTTTGTTTTCCCCATATATATGTATGGAGTGGAATTAGTATGCATAACAATGTGCAAAGAAAACACAACATTTTCCTATATAATACCTTGAAGCTTTCTCTAGAGTTTGACTTTGAAGCTTCGTACTCTTCTCGCCTTTATTCTCTGATTGTCTCCCAAAGTGACTTTCCCTAACACCCACATCACCTTATGAAGTCGATACAAAGCATACATGGTGGCCACAATCAGGACTACACCGATGACCAAGAGAACAATGTACAAAGCCATCATGAAGCCACTGTATGGAGCAGTCGTCGGGACAGTCCACAGGTACACCCAACCACCGTAATGATTGTTGTGAACAATTTCAGGTCCGTTTTCCAAGACAATTGTACTGTAGAACACCAGATCATCATTGTAGTCATTGCCTTGTTTTATGTATGTATGATCAGATGTAGGAGAAATTAGAGAGGCAGTTGTTGCAAAAGTGCTTGAAGTTGAAGGTGCAGTTGAAGTCGCTGTAGTTCTTGGTTTTGTGCTTGTAGCCAAAGACGACTGGGGGGTTGATGTTGCAGGAACCTTGTGTGGGAATGATGCTTTGTCTGGAAAAAATAAACATTGTCTGCAAAACACCCCGACCACACTGGAGTTCTTCATAGGTCATTGTTTGCAGCGGATGGTTTTGTAAGTGGTACGGTTCGTAGCATGCTACTCCTTTGTCTAAGTCATTGATTACCTTTGTGTTGTTGCGAATCCATTCTGCAATACCCAAAATACTACAATCACACTTCCATTTATTGCCACTAAGAGAGAGAACATTCAGCGCCCTTGTGTGTACAAAAATATCTCCAGGGAGATACCTTAGATGGTTGTGGTTCAGGTCCAGTATTTCTAGTCTTGAGGCATTGCAAAAGATTGTCGCTGGGAGAGACTCAAGTTTGTTATCATTAAGATTTAGAATTTTAAGACTAGTCAATTTCGAGAAGAGCTCCGGGTCCAGTGCCTGAAGGTTGTTGTGTTTCAGGGACAGTTTTATCAGGTTGGGCAGGCAACAGAAGAGCTCCATTGGTAGGGAGGTCAAATTGTCGTTAAAGTGTAAATTGAGAAGCAATAGGTTGGTCATGTTAGCAAAAAGGTTCCAAGGGACAGTGACAAGATTAGTTCCGTAAAGGTTAAATTCTTGGAGCCTCGGCATGTTGCCCATCAGCTGGTCAGGTAGGGAGATCAAGGGGTTCTTGAAGAGGGTGAGCTTGGTTAGGTTGGGTAAGTAGTAGAAACTTTTGTCTGGAATATACCTGAGTTGGTTGCCTGACATTGAGAGGGTGAGCAGGGATGGCAAGTGCCAGAAAAGACGCGGAGGAATCTCTCGGATCTGGTTCTTCTGTAGCATTAACAACAACAGGTTGCTTAGATGGTCAAAGGAACCACTTTCCAGAGTCTCCAGATGGTTGGACGAGAGTACCAGAGATTTGAGTTGCCTTAGGTTGTGAAAAACCGTGTTTGGGAGGCTCCTCAGTTGGTTACCAGCTAAGTTTAAGTAATTCAGCTTAGTCAAGTTCTGGAAAACATCAGCATTCAGCCGGGAAATGCGGTTCTTGCTCAAATCTAGCTCGGCTAGGTTGACCAACCCCTTGAAGAGGTCTGAAGTGATGGAAACTATATTGTTATCATCTAAATGCAGTTGCTCCAAGTTGTTCTGCTCACTAAACACATTGGGTGGGAAGACAGTGAGTGCGTTTGATGACATTTTGATAGACAGGAGCTGCGGAGCACCGTGGAAGGCTTCTGGTTGAATGGTGTCAAGAGCGCTATGCGTGATCATTAACCGTAGCAGAAGAGAGAACGACTGAAAACTTCTGTCTTTGAGGACCTTTATGTTTGTGTTGTTTAGCAAGAGTAGAAATGTCATGGTTGGGTCGAGAGGGGGTATGTCGGTGATGCCCCCAATGCATTTTGCGGAACCCTTAACATCACAAACGCACCCACTGGGACAGTGAGCACTGAGGGTGAGCTGAGGCAGAAGCTGAAGTAGAATAAACGTGAACCACATACTCTCAAACTGGGGAACAAATATAGCTACATGTTAGTATAAGAATCACATATTTGCAAAGCCCATGTCTTCATTAAACAGCTGACCAATTCTTATTTTATGGAAATCAATTGCAGCATATACTTCACTTTCGATTAAAAAAGGTTAAACCTGACCATGCTTTAAAGGGATAGTTCACCCAAAAATGAAAATCTGAGAAACAATGGAAGTCAATAGGGTGCAAGAAATTCATACAGGTTTAGAATGACAGGACAGAATTTTCATTTTTGGTTGAACTATTCTGTTTGTTTCCAAAACAAATAAATGAATTAGCAATGTTGAACTTACCTCTCGTAAGTTTTGAAGACTGTCTGGATAAAACGGATGTGTTCATGCTTTTAATAACCATCATTTGGAAATAGCTCTTCCCTTTCTACCCATATCTTGCTCTGCAGTGCAGCCCACATGGAAGACTGCATCCGTCTTGATGAGTTGTTTTTGTTTATCTGATTTGCCAGTTGAATGCCAGTAAATGGTTTCAAACTCATACTAATGTATTCATTTGTATTCATTTTGTTTACCTCTCAGTCTTCATCATGTGCACTTGTAAAGGGCTTTGTCTTCCCATTTTTCTCCCAATGTATACGTCTCCCAACGTCACGGTCATATTGTGTGTGTGTGTGTGTGTGTGTTTACTAAATGTTCAGTAATGCAGTGTGGGACATTAGAAACTGTCCCTATTGAAAATTAAAACAGTGGAACTTTTTTCTTGTTCTTTTTATTTTATTTATTTATTTATCTATTTAGGCCTATTGGAAAGAAAATATTAAAATAAAATAATAGTTAAAAAAAGATAAATTTTTACCTTATTCTTGTTTGACAGTTTTCAAGCTAGTTTAATTCAGAGTTTCCTTAACAAATCCAATTTTTTATGGATATTGTTTTATTGCAGTAATCTTCTGTCTTCATATGTTCAAAAGAGTCAGTATTAGTCACATGTCACATTTGGAATGTTCAGCAGTCTCAACACTAGAGGGAGGCAAGAGCTCTTATCATTCAAAGCAGAAGACAATCAGTTCTACATTTATTTGGAAATTATTCCAGTAAAAAAAATATTCACTCATGCGTTTTATTATTAACTGAAGATCCCTAAAGAATGAGATGAGAGAGTAACATCCATAAATTTCACTTGATGTTTTATTGATAGGACATTTAAATAAAATACATTTTTGTTGTAAGAGTACAGTCATGAGTACATTATCATTATCGTGACACATTATGAATACATATAATTACATATCTAAAAATGTTCAGCTTGTCTGATACATCTTAAGGCATTGGATTATTCTTGATCCTGGCTCTCCACTTTAAGATCCTCAAACACAGTATTTCCAGAAACAGGCTTAAAAATAAAATGGAAAAATTAAGTAATACTAATAAGTGCATTTACATTTGCATTCATGCATTTTATCCACCGCATAAAAAAGTAACACTCACCATCATCTCTTTTGCTGGTCATCAATCTCTCTTTTTCTATTGCATTTGAAACCAAATTTCTTTCTAGATTTAGCTCTTTTTGAAGGGCCGCAAGCTGAAACAAGGATTTCTGATAATTAGCTTTCATAATAATATTTGTATTAATATATTTGCAGATGACTTACAAAGTGTAGTCCATTACAGAACACAAATTACATGTTGAAAATTGTAGTTAGTGATGTAATCTATTCATTACATATTTTAGGTAATATAATTGGATTACTTTTAGATTACTTTTGACCTTACATAGATCATTTTGACCTATATAACAATACTTATGTTGAAAATATGTTGAAAATTTGTCATCAACAAAATGAAATGCATTAAACATTACATCAGGGTTACTCCAAAGCACTGTATATTTGTATATTAAAGGGATAGTTCACCCAAAAATTTAAATTATGTCATCATTTACTCACCCTCAAGTTGTTTCAAACCTGTATGAATTTCTTATTTTGAAGAATGTCTGTAACCAAATATATGGGAGTCAATGGTGTCCCACAACTGTTTGGTTACAGACATTCTTCAAAATATCTTCCTTTGTGTTCATATTTATACAGATTTGGAACAACATGAGGGTGAGTGACAGATGACAGAATTTTCAGAATTTTGGGTGATCCGTCCCTATAATATATACTTAAAACAAACTTTTTCCATTACTTGCACATAAGCAAAATTAAACATACCCCCTGCAGCTCGGTGATTTTTCTGGCCAGCTCGAGTCCTGCAATCCATCAAGAACATGTAAGTAAGTGCAGGTTTGTGTATTATAAGATGCTTAAAATAAATTTTCAATGTGTATACATTTTGTAGCAATCCTTATAAAATTTGTTTATTTACCTAGTACATCCTTTTCTTGGACAGGCATGATGTTTTTCCGTAGTAAAAATGCCAAAATCTGATTCTGGATGTCAGAATCATCTTTTGAATGGAAAACCTGGTTTACTGTAAAAATGGAAATATGCAGTTCAGATCACAATCGGCCAATTAAGAACTATGATCAAGTACATGTACCATTTCAATCTATCATTTAGTTTAAAACAATAAAAATGTTCTCACCTGGACTTGCAAGGCTTCTTGTATGAACGTTGAGAGCACCAATCAGAAGTAAAAAAGCAAGTAGTGGAAGAAGACTTCCTGAGGGTTTTCTGTCCATGGCACTGAGTACAAGCTTCTGGTGCGTATTTGCTCCTATACCTGACCGAATTCTCTACTGCTGGAGGCTCATCAGATGGGATACTTTTAATCAGGCGTGAAGACGCGAGAATGTGTCATCGCTGTAAATCAAAAGTGTGACGCGTGCGTTCTGTCAGAGGGCTATATCTAAAAGAGGGTCTGTGACAGATGGGACTGATGTTCTGATGTGGTCTCAGGGCCAACGACTAGCAATCAATCAGAGGCGGTGTGAGGACAAGAGTAAATCACCAGTACTACTGGGTATCAGTCATCTGTGGATGGTAAAATGTTCTGGGCATTCTTCTTTTAATTTAGCTAAAAGTTAGTGCGAGTCAGTGCCTGGAATAACAAAAACAGTGTAATGATGGATATAATAACATGTCATTCTTTAAATTTGGTGGCTTTTCATTCTGATAGAAACTCTAATTGCATTAAGACTTAAAACACTGAGATCCATTTCATAATTAACAGGCCTATTGTGGTAAAATAATACTATATATATATATATATATATATATATATATATATATATATATATATATATATATATATATATATATATTATAGTATTATAGTATTATTTTACCACAATAGGCCTGTTAATTATGAAATGGATCTCAGTGTTTTAAGTCTTAATGCAATTAGAGTTTCATAATTAACAGGCCTATTGTGGTAAAATAATACTATATATATATATATATATATATATATATATATATATATATATATATATATATATATATATATATATAATTTTTTTATTATTTATTTTTATTTTCTGGGTTAGATATTTTAGCTTTTTCCCAATTTCCATAACATCAATGACATAATAATAATAATAACTTTATTTTATATAGAGCTTTTAAAAGTCATTTCTCAAAGCGCTTTACATAAGTAAAATTAACATACATAAAATAATCAATGACATAATAATTTAAAAAATAATTACAATATTTCTTAAAATTAATCATAGACAAAATAATATGGCATCAATTAACAATGAATAAACTCTGTATTTACCATATATATATATATATATATATATATATATATATATATATATATATATATATATATATATATATATATATATATATATTTACACAAACCCGATTCCAAAAAAGTTGGTACACTGCACAAATTGTGAATAAAAACAGAATGCAGTGATGTGGAAGTTTTAATATTTTATTCAGAATACAACATAGATGACATATCAAATGTTTAAACTGAGAAAATGTATCATTTTAAGGGGAAAAAAGTTGATTTTAAATTTCATGGCATCAACACATCTCAAAAAAGTTGGGACAAGGCCATGTTTACCACTGTGTGGCATCCCCTCTTCTTTTTATAACAGTCTGCAAACGTCTGGGGACTGAAGAGACGAGTTGCTCATGTTTAGGAATAGGAATGTTGTCCCATTCTTGTCTAATACAGGCTTCTAGTTGCTCAACTGTCTTCCTCTATATGATGCGCCAAATGTTTTCTATGGTGAAAGATCTGGACTGCAGGCTGGACATTTCAGTACCCGGATCCTTCTTCTACGCAGCCATGATGTTGTAATTGATGCAGTATGTGTTCTGGCATTGTCATGTTGGAAAATGCAAGGTCTTCCCTGAAAGAGACAACGTCTGGATGGGAGCATATGTTGTTCTAGAACTTGGATATACCTTTCAGCATTGATGGTGCCTTTCCAGATGTGTAAGCTGCCCATGCCACATGCACTCATGCAACCCCATACCATCAGAGATGCAGGTTTCTGAACTGAGTGCTGATAACAACTTGGGTTGTCCTTGTCCTCTTTAGTCCGGATGACATGGCGTCCCAGTTTTCCAAAAAGAACTTCAAATTTTGATTCGTCTGACCACAGAACAGTTTTCCACTTTGCCACAGTCCATTTTAAATGAGCCTTGGCCCAGAGAAAACGCCTGCGCTTCTGGATCATGTTTAGATATGGCTTCTTTTTTTACCTATAGAGTTTTAGCCGGCAACGGCGAATGGCACGGTGGATGTGTTCACCGACAATGTTTTTTGGAAGTATTCCTGAGCCCATGTTGTGATTTGCATTACAGTAGCATTCCTGTATGTGATGCAGTGCCGTCTAAGGGCCCGAAGATCACGGGCATCCAGTATGGTTTTCCGGCCTTGACCCTTATGCACAGAGAGATTGTTCCAGATTCTCTGAATCTTTGGATGATATTATGCACTGTAGATGATGATAACTTCAAACTCTTTGCAATTTTTCTCTGAGAAACTCCTTTCTGATATTGCTCCACTATTTTTTGCTGCAGCATTGGGGGAATTGGTGATCCTCTCACCATCTTAACTTCTGAGAGACACTTCTACTCTGAGAGGCTCTTTTTATACACAATCATGTTGCCAATTGACCTAATAAGTTGCATATTGGTCCTCCAGCTGTTCCTTATATGTACATTTAACTTTTCCGGCCTCTTATTGCTACCTGTCCCAACATTTTTGGAATGTGTAGCTCTCATGAAATCCAAAATGAGCCAATATTTGGAGTGAATGTCTCACTTTCAACATTTGATATGTTATCAATATTCTATTGTGAATAAAATATAAGTTTATGAGATTTGTAAATTATTGCATTCCTTTTTTATTCACAATTTGTACAGCGTCCCAACTTTTTTGGAATCGGGTATATATATATATATATATATATATATATATATATATATATATATATATATATATATATATATATATGTACAAATATATGATTAATAATCATATATATATATATATATATATATATATATATATATATATATATATATATATATATATATATATTGATATGTTGGTCTGTATTACTCATACATAAGATTTTTATAGTTTTATCATTTTAAAATTGTGGAAGCATGACGTCAAAGTGGCTGGCATATTTTCCAAAGCAACAGAGCGATTTATAACAATTTAAGACATTTATAATCTTAGACTGTTTAGACTAAGCCTGAAATGTTTAATTAGTTTAAATTAATTTAGTTAGTTCTGAGGTCTGCGCAGGTTCATTGGGTGTATTACGTTTGTTTGCTCGCGTGCGCGCGCTTCTCTGCGTGCCAGAATGTGAGCGCGTGCGTGCGTGGCATGTCCCGCCCTGCCATCCGTAGGAAACACACACTGCTCAGCTTTTCTTTAGTGTTTCGTGTGTGTGTGTGTGTGTGCGCGTGTGTGAGCTCATAATATTCATCTGCTGTGGGTACAGAGGGAGGGACGGACAGAAACCTCGGTTGGCGACAGAAACCAATCAGAGCGACACATTACCGAAGACATCGATCGGGATTTATTTATCTGACGGAAACCGCCATCAGTCTGTCAAACAATAACCTTCAGAAACCCCAGAGAAACATTAAGCGCCGACGACATGGCTGATTTTAGTATTGATCAGAACAACCTGCCTGGCGTAAAAGAGGGTGAGTGAAGATGAAGAAGATGATGGTGCGCGTGCCGAGGCATTGTGTTTTTCTGCGTTAAAATAAACAGGCGAATATGGCACGCGCTTGTCTCACGCAGAGAGAAACGCTTTAAAACGCACGAGACGAGCGCGAGCTTAATACAGATGGCCGCTGATTCCTGCCATATGATTCAAAACTGCCAAAAACGATAGAAATGATTACATTGTGTTTAATTATGAAGGTAAACTGATATTTTGACTGTCAGTAAATTGGTCATCTTTTATAACACGTAGGCTACGGAAATATTTACCGAAGGGAAAAGTCAAACAAGAGGCATTGAATACTATCTGTACTAATTAGGCTGTGAGAAACACCTCTATTGAAATGACTAATATAGAAAGAGAAAGCGATTAAATTCGGGCCTGTTTTGCCTCAAATATCATATAATAGATGATGTAGAATGGCTAACATTAGCTTTAGTTGGTGTAGTGTTCACTGGCGGTTAGTGTGAATGCTGGCACATGTGTTGACAGATTGGAGCAGATTCAGCATGAAATCTTCTGCATACTGAAGATGACTGTGGTGCAACACAAGCTGTTGATGGCTGATCGTGTTATTAAGGGAAAAGCTAGCTTTGCAGGATTTCAACCCACTAATTTTAACCTCATTTGATGCTTAGGGAGGATTAGTGTGGTAGTATTTATTACAGACCTTTTAATTTCTGCCCCCAAGTCCTGTGCATGATAGCTTTTTATTATCTGAGCCGAGGTACAGATTCAGTAATTGATCTGAAAATGAAATAAGCAGTAATTGGGGACAGAATGTTGGTTTCTAAACTTTCTTGTTATTTAATATATAATAAATGATTTTAAGTGAAATACAGTCGATGAGGCCAACTTCACAATTTTAAGTTGTTTGAAAAAACGTTCAAAACAAACTACTTTTCATTCAGATTCAGTTATGGGTCTGAAACTGAAATCCCAAATTTAGTATATGTAAGCTAATTGGGACCAAATGTTAGTTTCTAGATATTAATTAATAAAAAATAAAATATTTTAGCCTAAATACAGTCAAGAAGGTTAAATGCATCTTTGTACAGTGAAATTCCAATGGCGAAATGCACATTTTCCCATGCTGATTTTGAGTCAAGTTTGTTAAACTTTGAATACAAAAAAAATTGTCCTGTTGGCCAGTAAAAAGTTTGGAAGTGACCTCTGAGTAGCCTAAGCTGTGCTTTATGCATTATTATTGATATCTTGTTTTCCCACAAATGTTTCACTAATGTGAAACAGGCCAAATTCACAATTTTAAGACGTTTGATATGTTTACAACGAACTACTCTTTATGCTTGATTCATTTTATAATGAATAATAGTTTATCAAACTTATATAGTTTTCAAAACTACAATCATGATGTTGTGCCTATAATGCTTTAAAAAAAAAAAAAAGCCATTAGACACCAAAGTGTCCCATATTCGTGGAAAGTGGCCATTAGACTCTGCATATGTATGAAATTAGTTGGTCACAAGAAGTGGAAGTTTTGTGAATCATTGAACCTATTGAGGATATTTATTATTCAGATACAGGTTCAAAAGTCTATTGAAAGACTAGTGAAATTGTTTTTGTCATTTGTTTCCAGTTATTACAATAATTTGAGTGGTTAACTGTTAAAATATACAATAATTTCACATTGTCGTATTATTTGAAAGTGTATGCAAGTTTATGCAAAAGTGGATTTGGATATTTTCAACTTATTAACAGGATGAAGACGAACGACATGCCACATTTCTCACTCATGGGTTTCTGTTTATTTTTCCTTAAAGAATGTCCTTGTGGTTTTCTGTTTTCAGTTGTTTCGTTCGTGTGGATTCAGCATTTTGTTGTGTTGCAGCTGCTCTTTGCTCATGGAGGCAATGTTGGGGATGTTTGCCTGGAAAACTTGCAGGCTTACAAATTGCACTGGTTTTGCTGCCTAGCTAAGATCTCTTGGGATGCGTTCAGCGTTGGTTTCGTGTTTGCTTTGGAGAACTTTCAGCTCTTCCTTGTGTAGCTGTTACTTGTTTGCCAGTCGCTGCTCGGGTGGTGCTTAGTAGTGCCTTGAGTATCATCATTCATAATTAATCAGACATTTTAATTGATGTCATACTGTTTGTGTCGCTTTAGGCTGTATTTATTGGATGCTCTAATATGGTGTCACATTCTCACATGTTTATTAAACTACGTACAGTTTTTGGGGGGGTGGAAAAAAGTAATACTTTTATTCAGCAAGCATGCAATAAATTGATCAAAGGTGACATTTATAATGTTAAAAAAGATTTCTTTTTCAAATAAATGCTGTTCTTTTGGAACTTCATAATCATCAAAGAATCTTAAATGTAACACTGTTCCTACAAAATATTAAGCAGCTAAGCAGCACAACTGTTTTCAACATTGATAAAAAATAATAAATGTTTCTTGAGCAGCAAATCAGCATTTTAGACTGATTTCTGAAGGATCATGTGACACTGACGACTGGAGTAATGATGCTGAAAATTCAGCTTTGCATCACAGGAATAAATTACATTCTAAAATATTTTGAAATAGAAAACTATATTTTAAATTGCAATAATATTTCACAATATTATGTTTTTTACTGTATTTTTTATCAAATAAATGCAGCCTTGGGGAGAATAAGAGACTAATTTCACAAACATTTGAACAGTAGTGTAAACTTATATAAAATGTAAGTAAATTAATTCATTCAGTCGTTCAATAAAAACATTGAGAGCAAAAGATATTTATCTCAGTTTATGTTACTGTCCAAAATTTGTCAGATTAATCAATTTGTCCCCTGTATTGGTTTACCCAGTAGTTTTTAACTGGATCAACTACTCCAGTTTTCATCATAACGGTAAGCCACGTAACCGCCATATAACCCGAGAGAGATTCCAGTACAGGGTTATATGGCGTCCAGTGCAGGAAACACATGAAGATTTTTTTTTTTTTTTTAAATGAAATCTGAGAGATTTCTGTTCTGTTTCTGTCCCCCCCCCCCCCCCCCCAGACCTATTGCTAGCTGCGTTTCCATAGCGTTCTAAAGTACTGTGAAGATAGTCCGGTGACATGGGACTGCGCACGACTTTCCAGTTACCGGTTGGATTTTGTCCTCCGCATACAAGCTTAATAAAGCCTGAACCTCATCGTCAGTCCATCTGTCGTATTTTTTAAACTCCATTGTTGATTCGAATAGCAAACAACTCTTGCTGCACACACCAACAGAAAAAACGATAATAAACAAAATGCTGCGTTGAGTCAACCAATCAAAATGCTTCATGTACTCCAATCAACACATTCAGTGCCCAAGTCCCAGAACTTTGAAAAAGAGTTACCTAGCAATCAGGAACTTTCAGAGGGGGAGTTTTTACACGGAACTTCATTTAGACCCTGGTTCCTGCTGTCAAAGCACACCAAATACCACTCCAAAGTTCCTAGTTCTGGGTAAATTCCTTCGGTGGAAACGCGGCTAAAGTGGCAGTTGCGTGGACTGTCTATGGAGGGATATAAATCTCCCAGGTTTTATTTAAAATATCTTCATTTGTGTTTCGAATATGAACGAAAGTCTTACGGGTTTGGAACGACAGTGATTAACGACAGAAATTTTGGGTGATCTAAACCTTTATATAGTCTCCATGCATATGGAGATGAAGCCCATAGTAGATTCACAGTCAGCACCAAGATGTGGTCAATAGAGACTTTCTTGGTTCCTTATGCCAAATGTCACTCAGCCATTCTATAGGGCATTACGATGTCATAATAGTGCTTCACCAACCAGTAGAGTGTAGAGTCTTGGTTCCGCATTTAGCGCTATGAATATCCTATATTCTCAGTTCCGCAGCGTTTTTGTTCAGGATGCCACTAAAGTTGCTAATCAGCAGCAGATGGACAACATCTTTAATCACAAATCTGCAGCAGTGGCTTAATCTTATCCTCTTTCCATGTCTCGCCCAAGCTAAGTGTACAAACCCAGACTGATGTGAAAATCACTAGGTAAATTAGAATTGCGTGAATTGTTTTTCACGTCAATATTAAACTTGTCGCTAAATTCACTCACAACTGTAGCACACTGTCTGATTACGGTGTGAAACTGGGTGCGTGTGTTTGGTTATATTAATTACGCTCAATTCCCAGAAACAAGTAATGCTGTTTTCCTTGCAGACCGAAATGCAAAAGTTGCTTTTATCTGATTCGGGTTATCGGCGCATCTATCAGAGGCTTGAGGGAGTTTGTTTTTTTATTCATCACAAATTAAGTACACGATTTCATCGCTTCACCTTCGTTATGAACCGTGTCTCGATAGCTTGGAGGCTGCCAGGTGCAGAATCAAGCCTGTATAAAACATAAAAAAGCAGATAAGAGCATGTTAAAGGGCGGATGTGGAAGACACGGTTTCAGTTTCTCAAGATGTATTTATAACTGAGGTGATAATGGTCTGTTGCACTGCAGTTTCAGACCTCTCATATGACCATTTCCACAGAATTTTTGATTTCCCTTTTTGCATGATAGGTGCTAGATGTATTTGAAATATTAAAAGTTGTTTGTTTTAAAAAAGGTTTTACTGGGAGAACTGTAAGAATTTCTGTCAAATAATGCATTAAACTAAACTAAATGATTCTATATAGTTGTTATTGTAATGTAGAAGTTTATTTGTATATTGAGGCATGTTTTTATTTTATTTTTGCTAGGAATATAGCCATCACTGCTCATATGGCATTAAAAATCAATGTATTTGAAATATTACCTACCATTTAAAATTTTGAAAACTGTAAGATTGATTTAAAATGTTTTTGAAAAAAAAAGTACCTTAGGGCCGTGACACGCCAAGCCGATGGTCAGTGTCTCTCGGGCTAGTTTTTGTGGTTTCTTCCACATGTTGGCTCTAGTCAGGCCCCCATTTGTGACATGAAAGTGAGCAAAGAAGTCAAGATGCAGGTGCAGACAGAAGGTTGTTATAGTTTTACATCATTTCAATTAGGGCTGGGCGATATATCGCATGCAATTGTCACGCGCATTTCGTCAGTAAAGCCGGTTCCCTGATTACCGCTAAATCGGCATCACCTGCTTTCAAATGGAGCGGCATTTAATAGACAGAGCCGTAGTTCACTGACAAGCTACGCAATATCGAGTTCATTATCGAAGGCGATTCATCTGCGATAATGAACGCAATATTGCGTAGCTTGTCAGTGAACTACGGTTCTGTCTATTAAATGCCGCTCCATTTGAAAGCAGGTGATGGCGATTTAGCGGTAATCAGGGAACCGGCTTTACTGACGAAATGCGCCTGACAATCACATGCGATATATCGCCCAGCCCTAATTTCAATACACAACACAATTCACAACAACATGAGCCGTCTGGAATGAAGAAAGTGATCAGTATGATTGATATTCGGAATGGTAAGCAAGCGCTGCTTTGTTTATGGTTTGTATATCTGCAGTCCTAATTTCGGTTTCCCATTTTGAATGATGAATATAGACTAGCGATACCTGCTGTCATACAGTTATTTCCTTACATGCAAGTGTTGAACGCACATGCTATTTAACAGTCAGCTCTTTTGTACCCAGATGCAGCCAACTCAGAGCGATAACAGTCGGCTTTCTTCGTCTTTTGGCTTTCTTTGATGTTGATTTGATGTGTCACGGCCCTTTATGTTCACCAAGGCTGCATTTATTTGGTGAAAAATACAGTAAAAACAGCTTTTCTGTGTGAATATCTTTTAAAATGTAATGTATTCCTGTGATCAAAGCTGATTTTCAGCATCATTACTCCAGTCTTCAGTGTCACATGATCCTTCAGAAATCATTCTAATATGATTATTTGATGCTCAGTAAATATTTCTGATTATCAATGTTGAAAAACAGTTGTGCTGCTGCTTTATATTTTTTGTGGAAACATGATAGTTGGGATTCTTTGGTGAATAATAAATTCAATGAATAATATTTTGGCCTATTTGAAATAAAATTTTTAGGGATGCACTGATGTATTGGCCAATAATCGGCATCGGCCGATAAAAGCATAAACGGCCGATAATCAGGGCTGATATTATATCCTGTCAGTCAAAAAGGGGGCGGAAAAAATGTCATATTGCAACTCGTGCTGGGTGTGAAGATAATATATCTTGGGTTGAATTTAGGGTTTTATTTACTGTTAATTATATATGTAAGTTTGAATAAATTTGTCATGAAGACAAGTGTTTATGTAAACAACTACCTTATTTGCAACCGCGTTATATACAAACATTTCAATTTTTATTTAGTGATTTTATTTTATAAATAATTAGCAGTTGAATATAATAATTTGGGCTCTTTTTTTTTAATTTTAACCTAAAATATTATAGTAAAAGTACCAAATGAGAGGGTTCCCTGTATCATTTACAGCATTCGTTGGGAGAGATATTTTATTCCCATTAAGAAATTCTAGTTATCAATATTCATATCGCTATCGGTGGAGAGACTGAGTATCGGTGCATCTCTAATAGAAATCTTTTGTAACATTATAAATGTCAATTTCGATCAGTTTAATGCATCCTTGCTGAATAAAAGTACTAATTTCTTAAAAAACTAAAATCTCACTGACCCTAAACTTTTGAACGATAGTGTAAATCCTGTACTAACTCATACTTTGTTGTACATTCAGATGAATGCCATAACAATGTGTGGGACGGTGTTTACCTAAACCTGTTATCCTGAGGTTTGCACTGTGAACTTCCTGCATAGACTGAAACTGTGACGTAACTCTAACAGTAAATAATCAGATTTCCATCTCTTTTTGTCCGTCTGCAGTGTGCCGGGACTTTGCCGTGCTAGAAGATCACTGTCTGGCCCACAATCTTCAGGAACAAGAAAGTAAGTCCTTTCATAAACCTGTACTTTTGTAATTTAAATGAACGTTACTGCATGGATGGTTATGACCTGTGATCCTGAAGCTGTTTGTTGTCAATAAATGAGTCATTCAAAGACTTCACGGGTTTTCCCGTCCTTTTGAGAGAGCACGCAACATTACAGTAGAACTTACTATCTTCCTTTTTGCTGCAGTGTAGGTTTTACACCTTCACCACAGATCACATTTCATTATATGTATATTATTAGCACTTGTATGTGAGAAAGAAGTTATACGTGTCCGATGGCAATTGAAAATCACTCTCAGAGCTCTTGAGGAGGACATAGACAAAAATGTGGAAGGCTTTAAGACAAAGCATCTGATTCGACATCCTCCAGCTGTGCTTCACAGTCCTTGTGTTCTTGTGAACGACTGCACCATTGCAAGCACAATCAAATCAAAAGGAAGTTATTTTTCCAGGAAGAGTCAGTATCTGTCATACAAAAAAAAAAATGTAGAAAGTTTGAAGCCACAAAAAAAAATTGCTGTTTCTGTTTCCCGAAAATACATCGCAGATTCTTTCAACTGTATGGTTTTGGAAAGATCTGAAAACTCCCTCTTTTAGATTTGATATGTGGGCAGGTGTTAGAAACACAAGTTCTCTCTTGTGAAATTCAGTTATTAAAAAGTCTCCTGACAAATTCATATTTCTGTGTGATCTGCTGCATCAATACAATAAATGAATCCATTAGAAGGTCCTTAAAAAAGGATGAGACTTTATTTTCTCTTCAGTAAAGCAGTAGTTTTTTTAATATACTATTATAGTATTTCTTCATTTTTTGCATCAGCTTTTTTTATTTCAGTTTTAGTAATTTTAGCCTACTTCAACTTATTTATTTTTTTTTACTTTACTTTCATATATTTTATTTCAGCTTTTTTTAAATGATTTTATTTCAGTTAGTTGCCAAGGCAACATTTCTAATTAAGTTGAATTTTATTATGTAATATTTATATTATTTTAATTAATTGTTTTAATAGTTTTAGTTAACAATAACACTGTAGTAGAGCTTTTTTATGATTGAAGAAAGCAGCTTCTTTGACCATCAACAGGCCTGACCTTTCATCACATCAACTTTGTTTAGTCTCACCGGCAGAGCCGTCCCTGCTGAAAGAATTTCGGTGAATGAAAGCCAGAGAAGGCCTCGTTCTCTTTTTGCAATGTTCAAATAGCTCCTTGTAAAAAATGTTGCTGGCTTGACTGACTTGAGCTATATCTATCACACAAATGTTTCAATGGCTTTTTTTTTTTTCTTTCTGGTTCTCTTTCTTAAATATAGCGTGTGCTCACAGTCACAGGATCAATAAAAAGTGTTCAGACTTTGGGAGATGATGCACTATGTCAGCTAGAATTGCGTCAATGTCTACGATTTACTGCCTTGTCGATGCAGCACATTGACTCGGCCTTGAAATGGCAACCGGTTTGTTGTTACCCCTCAGATTGCCATTTCAGAGCGTGTGCTCTGTTAAAAAATAAAATAAAATAAAAAAAATATATGATGTAACATGGTCACTAAAAGTTTTGTCTTTTTAATTATCAATCCACAGTCATATTTTACAAACTTTACAAAATTGCAAAAAATCTTGTTGTTTTTATTATTATTATTATTATTATTACATTAGTTTTTTTCACTGAATTTGTTTTTTTTTTTAATGCAAAAAATGGTCATGCTTTTATTATTTAAATTTTTTGCATTAGTTGTTTTCGCTGAATTACTTTTAAATGTAATATTACTTTAAATGTAATATTGTATATTAATAATGTATAATTGTAATGTATCATTATTATTATGACTAAACAGAATATTAAGTAAACATTAATTCAGTGATTATTTGTCTTGAGTGAAAATGCTTTTGTTTTAATTAATATTATTAAAAAAAATTAACTGTATAATAAAAAATGACTCCCTTATTTTGACTTAATATTCTGTTTAGTCACAAAACATTTATTATAATATATGTTAGTAATAAAAATAATTATTAAATTACTGTAACAACAATTAGATATTTTATTATATTACATTTAATTTCATTATTATTATTAAATAATAAACAATATTAAAATTCAAATCTAATTTAATGATTTAATAATGATTTTTTTTTTATTCATTTTTCTTAAAAATTGGTGTAAATATCAATCTTGCATGAAAATGCTTTTTCTCAACCAATCATATGCTTCAGATTTAAGATATCTTATTCTTTCATGTAATTTTACTTCATTAGACATGGTGTGAAGTGAGTCTTCTCTAGTGTCTGTTTCATCTAAAAAGGTTTCTCCTCTTTGACTCTTCCAGTCGAGAGCCACCTGGCCTCGAACGTCCACAAGAGCCGTCTGGTGCAGCAGGACCTGCAGGTGGCCAAACGTCTGCAGGAGGAAGAGGACCTGAGGGCCAAAGCCGAGAGCCAGAGACAGCATCGCCGCATGTGAGTGACCTAAAGCGTAAACGCTATGAAAAGACTAAACGAGACCAGAAAGATGCTGATCATGATAAAGGTCAGACTGTACTGTGCCTGTTTGTGAAAGAATGCCAACTTGATGTGAAGAGGAAGGTCATTTTTTTTTCTGACCTTCCCAAACTCTCAGCAGTAGACGTCTGATATCAGATGCCTCGTTGCTTCTTGTTTTTGCTGTCTGTTGAGATAAGTAGGTGTACTGTAAGTGTGGAGTGGATGACATCACAGACATAAGCCTGAGTGTTATCAGTCCTTAATAACTCATGTTGTTTAAAGTTGCGTCTCCACTTTACACACCGATTGGAATACAGAAACATAATATGCGGAGTTTAGTTTGGCATGTGTCTGGACACGAAGGCCTTGTCGTCTCATAGTACGCTGGTGCAGTAAAATGTTTTGACTTCTGCTCATGCCACATGCGGATAAAGTGTTCCTTCCTGCTGGGAGACATCTCAAGGCCTCTGAGCTGATGGTATCATCAGAGTTTGAGCATGGCAGAGCGAGAGAGCGCTGAGCCTGAGGGGACACTCATTCCACAGCTCAGACATTGCAGTAGAAGATATTATGTATTTTAGTCCGTCTGTTTATTACAAACATACTCCATCTAGGCTCAGTAAGACTTTAATTAGAGTCAGTAAAGACGCATCAAATTGATCAACAGTGACCAGTAATGACATTTATAATGTTACTAGATAATAAATGCTGTTCTTTTGAGCTTTCTGTTCATTGAAATGCCTGAAAAAACAGTATCATGGTTTCCACAGAAATATTAAGCAGCACAACTGTCAACAAATAATAATAATCAGAAATGTTTGAGCAGCACATTAGAATGATTTCTGAAGGATCATGTGACACTGAAGACTGGAGTAATGATGCTTAAAATTCAGCTTTGCGTCACGGGAATAAATTACATTTAAAATATATTACAATGGAAAACGGCTATTTAAAATAGTAATAATATTTCACAATATTACTGATTTCATAAACAGTGTTAGGCCTGATAGTGTGATCAGTGTTGTCTTCAGTTCTGCATGATTCAAAATGTTGTGTTGCCTCAAATGTGGCTTTGAGTCAAACTAATTACATTAACTAGGTTGTAATGGGATTGCTTTACTAATTACTCTCTGAACAGTAATCACATTACTGATTACTTGTGAATTAACCTCCCAAACTTGTCTAAATCTTTACCAGCACAGTACAAGATAGACACCAGATTGTCATTTCAGTTCTTTATAATCGGATGCATTTTAACAATTTATTACAAAAACATTTGGTCTTCTGTTTGTGTGGAGCTGTATTATTATTATTATTATTATTATTATTATTATTATTATTATTGATAATTTTATCAATATGTTAATCATCATCATATTTGACATATTTAAATATTAGCAAATATTTTATTTATAATGTTGTTATTCCTGTTCTACCCCTGTGCAGTATTTACAAAACCTTAAAGGAAATTGACATTTTATTCAGTATTGTTGTTAACTAAAACTATTCAAAATAATTTACTGTAATTGAAATTAAGCTGAAATAAAATACATAATTATTAGATGAAAAACTTTGTAGTTGAAAAAGTTGAAGTACTAAAATTGCTAAAACTAAAACTGAAATAAAAATAAAGCTAATTAGACATATTTAAAAGAAATCCTAATAAATATGACAAAAGGTCACTACAAAATTACTAAAAAAAAAAGTAAAATGAAAGCCAATTAAACACATTAATAATCGCTATAATAGTTTAGAAATAATACTAAAATAACACTGGTTTTATTGTATTATTCCAAGTTTATTGTGAATAAATGACATTTTTTTTTGATGGTTATTCAGCTAAAATGTATAATGGTGACAGCGCTAGAAAATAGAAACATGTTTCTTTGTTACCCATTACACCCAATGCTAGAAACTGGTCTTCCAAGAACAATTTCTTCTTAGATACAGGAAGTGAAAGCCATGGTGGCTGATGTGAGAACCTCACAGGGTGTAAACTCGAGTGTTTTCTTTCTCTCTGTCCTGTCAGGGAACGCATCGACATTGAAATAGCTCAGGAGATTCAAGAACAACTAGTCCGGCAGGCTGAACAACAGAGGCAGCAGGAAGAGAAAGATGAGGTGAGAGCAGGCTGCCTTCCAGACATTCACAACATTCACACACTCGGGTTGTGTTGGTCATCGGTATGCCATTGATTTAGCCACGCCCACAGCAGTCACGTTACTTCATGTGTTTGTAACACTTCAGAACACATGCTCATGTTCTCTGTGTGTTATTCATCAGTAAGGCATAGACGTAACCACACCCATGTTTGTTACATCATTGCTATTGACATTGCGACATCCCCCCACTCATTCTGAATGTGTTTATATACATTCAACTAGGCCATCGCCCGTAAGCTGCAGGAGCGAGAGATGAAAGAAGAGAGAAAACGGCAAAAACATTTGGAAGCAAACTTTGAAGAGGAGTACTATGAAGACAAAGGTGTGTAGAGCGCCCCCTGGGGGAAGGTGCGCAGTCGGGCAAAGATGAGGTTTGGAGAAGAGAATATGTGTGTTCAGATCAGTAAACACGTTTGACTGCTGGAAAATCTGCATTTGCAAGGTTTTCTGCATGACTGTTTGCTGAATCTACAGTTCCGTATCAAATATTTTACCACAGTACTGAGTTTGAAATCTGTGCCCTTTTATGGCAG